>NC_071265.1:24098353-24135853 GCF_023375685.1 Ictalurus furcatus | reverse complement strand
CTAAGTTTGTTTAACTTATTTACCTACAAAATACATCAACTTAAAGATTTCAAGTGTTATGAACTCAAAATCATGCGTTATTTCAGTAGCGCCCTCTGGTCTTGCTTTGATGTGATTTTCCATGCGAGGAGTTCCGCCTGGCAAAAAGTGAACGGATGCACTGTTGGTGGATAATTGCAAAAAGGCGGTCCTCTTCGTCTCGTCTCTTGCTGGAACCGGTGTGTTGAAATTCAAGAGTTCATCATGAGTGGGAGAGACAACTCTGTGAGTGTTTACAAAGAAATGGCAATCATGTAAAGGATGCTTTGTAAATAGAGTTACTTTATTTAAGAGATGCAGGCTTTTCACTGAGCACTGGTTATTTATTTACATAAGTCAACTTAACAATTTAAGTACAGTCTACATGAGTACCAAGTTAGGTGACCATAAACATGCAAGTTTTGGGAGACTCCATTACTCAATTAAATCACGGGAACAAGTTCACTCAATCGAGTACAGTCAACTTGGTAAGGTTTTCAGTGCAGGTACAACAGCCCCAAATCCTGTTTTCTCTTTTGACTTCCTAATGCAAAAGTACTCTTCATTTAAGGAATACCCCCAACAGTACACATATCCAATTAAACAACTTTGTGTAAGTCATGGATATAAACGTTTTACTTTGCCCAGCTGAGGTTTTCGAGCACTCCTGAATTTTGACATTCCCATGCACTTGAGTGATCAGGTTTCGGGGGCAGCGTTTGGTTCTCTAGGCGGTATGTAGTTGCTTGCTTTCCCTTTTACTAAAGCTACACCTCTAATTCAGATCACACTCTTTAGACTCAAAAACTGACCAATGAAGAATTCTTAAAGTAGCTAAAACACACTTCCTACAGTAGAAAATGAGTACGAATTGTCTCTCACTCATCTCATGCCGAACTTGACTACAGGTGAACCTGCACACATGACAAGTTTACATCAAACCTGAAACAACACACACACACACACACACACACACACACACACACACACACCCCTACTTACAAAGCACATTGACTCAACACCAATTAAACCACCTGATTTTTTCAGAGCCGATACGTGCTGAAAGTCTTTGAACTATTGCACAGCAGATCCATCAGCCTGGCGAATGAAGAGCTCAGCAGCATGCGTGATGAAAAACGCGATATGCGCTCAGTCTTGCTGATCATGCAAACACCTTACAGAAATCTGCACAGTGACAGGGAGAAGGATCATCTTAGTTCAGCCTTCTCTAATTCTCCATTCAGATTCTCCCAATGAGAACGCAGTTAATTTCATTCTGAGAGATCCCTGGCCACTGATGGACCTAAAATTCCAACCCAAATTCCCAGTGGTGGGCCCTACATCTGCTTCGCTAAGCACTGCTTTCACTGTGCACGTCTCTGGAGGAGGCTATATTTAGCGCACGCTCACCCACATTCTAACGGCGCTATGCCCCTTCACGGCCATAGTGCACATCAATTAGGTTCCAGCCTCAGTTCTAAGATGTATCCTTTGTACCAAAGCTAAATAAAGAAAGTCAATTAGTTGTGAACCACAGGTCAAAATAAGTGAGCCACGAACCCAGGCAGGCTTGGCTTTTTATAACCAGCTCTCATCGTGGCTTTTTATAACTGCCCATGCCTTAGTGGCACACTGCTCTAGCGGAGCACATTTCAATAATTCATGACTATCTAATATTACATGTTCTATACACGATGACAATTCCTGACACAGCATGTTACATTACATTACTGCGCCTCCGGTCGATCACAGGGTCGGGAATGCAATCTATCAAATCAAAAACAGCGCGAGGTAAAAAATAAATACGAACGCAGGGTACTTTAGGACAACGACAGTATTCAGAATCCAGATAGAAACCCTTCTTTTCATGCTTTTCGTGCTTTTGTATTACCTGGTTAACTGGAGCTGTCTAGCCCAAATACAACTGGGTAAATAAATGATGACTTTGAAAAACTGAGGGCAAATCTTTCAAAATATGTAGTGTGTGAACCTGTGCCAGGCAATCCTTTCAAGAAACATGCAAGACCCCGCCCCCCCCCCACACACACACACAAATACGCACATTTAAAGGCATATTTGTTTAATGCGCATAATGTACGTGAAGTTTGCGCGTGCTATCAATTAAGCTTCAAGCACACCAAGAGAAACAAAAAGGAGGATGAGAATGAGAGAGAAACTGGAAGAATGCCTAGAGATTAGCTTTCAGTTGGTAGCTACTATATGAAATGTTTTGATCCACTCTATTCTGGTCCACTCTTGGTCCTTCTCTATACTATACGTGTAATTAAAAGCGTTAAAAGCAAGAACCCCTGAGTGCTTTCTGCCAAATCCAAAACTGCTTACCTTAAAGGATGGGTCTATGATTTTTTTTTGTTTTGTTTTAATCACTTTGGAATACTTGGTGAAATTCATCTCACATGTCAACCATAAAAAAATATAACTAATATATCTCTCAATCACTACCTGCTTTATCCTGGTGAGTTGCAAAAGGATACAAAGCATACCGGGATCACTAGGTGTGAGGTGGGAAAACACTCCGGATGGGAAGCCACACCATCACAGGCCACTATGAGAATGGGCACGTTCACACCTAGTGGCAATTTACGTAGCCAAGCCGCCTACTGGCATGTTTGTGGAAGGTAGGAAGAACATGAAGCACCCCTGGGTCCCTGTAGGTGTGAGGCGGCAAAGCTACCTGCTTAATTATCATCTAAAATATCTGTACAGAGGAAACAATTAAACCAACAAACAAACAAGCAAACAAATAAACAAAAAAAACTCTGGTCTGTGTGGCACCCCAGGAGCTGTAAAAAGGGGAGAAAACAAATGATGTGGACCACCAACCTCCATTCAGTCAGGGCAGCTCTTGTTGTCTGTCAATACAGAAACCTCCCCAGGCTTTCTAGCCTAGGCAGCACATCCATATGGTTTTTGGCGTGTGAATTTTGAGGGACCGCCGACAGGAGGAGCTGTATTTGAATTTTGAATTTTAAAATGGAGTTTAAAATGGACATTTCCCTCAAAATGTCACAATACATATCTCTGTATGCTTGGCCTAAGGATGGAAAGCCTTTCGTCCATGAAGTGAATTTTAAGTGTGTGCTGATAAGGAGGCACTGACAGATCCCTTCCCTAAAGTTACCTCGGAGGGTGGAATTTGCAGTGATGGGCACAAGTTAAAGAGTGTGTACCAGTACTGGCTATAAAATTTTGATAAAAAAGCGACGGCTGATCATGATATTACATGGGTGGCTAAACGATCATATCTACCAATAGCTTGCCCGTGAAACTGTTAAGCAGTTCCTCTAGGATTTCACGATTTTGTGATGACAGAAATGAATGAAAAATGAACTCTGAAAATATTTGGGGCTGATAATTCTTCTAAATTACGGCAGATTTGCTGCACATTTGGGCCAAGATGTGTCATGTGACATCATCACAACTCGCTTTCGGCCAAAGCCCTCTTCAATTCACATGCCATGAACATGAGTACAGCTAAAAAGGTCTCGGGTAATAAAAACATCAGGCCAAATGGAGAAAAAAATCCAGGAGGCGTTTCATTCTGTGTAGTCACCTGACATGTCTGGGCTAGAAAGAAATCAGTCCCAGCCTCACTTCTTCATACCGTTCATGACCACTGGTGCTGCTGCGGCTCTTCGCTTCACAAAAGACCAAAATAACCTGCGTTAAAGTGCACCTCTTGTGGTTTTTCAAATATTACCTTTCATGTAGTGTGTTATGTCACTGTTTGTGAATATAAACAGTCTGCAAAGTTTAAAAAAATCAGAGCGCGCGACAAACGGAGTGTTAATGAGTCCCAAAAGAAGGAAGCGATTCTCAAACCGCTGAAACCAGTCGTTAGTAATTCCAGACTTACTTCCTGTACTAACCTACGTAGGTTTACAACAGAAAGCCCCGCCTCTGGTCTTCATTGGCTGCTTGCGAACAGATGGAGCTGAAACTTGGTATGGTAGTGGGCGTTTCCGTTTCGAAACACAATGACAACGGTAGACCAATCACAACAGACTGGAACATCTGACCAATCAGAGCAGAGTATGCTCTCTGAAAGGAGAAGTTTATAACGAATTCGTTAGTGTTCGTTATAAATAGAGCGAGTCGTTAGTGACACGGGGGGGGGGGGGGGGGGGCTGGTAATGCTGCAGTTTAAATTATGAGCACATTAAAATGTTTTTTGACCTTGGATGCATGTAAATCTATTGTATGAGAGCTTTAAAACAAAATCAGGCACGTTTCAAAACATAATAAATGTGCTTTAACACACTGGCTAACTGCAAATAATCTGATGTGGATGCCAAGAACATACAGTATTTAATAAAATCATTAGATAGCAGGGAGTATAAAGTGTTTCAGTAACAAGGAGTTACTTTCCTGAAGAGTTATAAATCCGGCAGATAAACCAAGCATCTCCTCTGATGGATTCCTCTATTCTGTTTGCTCGGGGTGTGCTGTCTGTGTTTACCCTGCCTTCCTTTGACCTGTCAGCCAGTAACAGCTAATGCCAGAGAGACTAATACAAGAAATGTGTGGAGGAGTGGTAGGAACAGGGTGAACGTGTGAGAGAGAAAGAGACAGAGTGGACTGGGTAGGACTTCCCGATTTCCTATCATGGAAGTTAAGACATGGCTTGAATACTAATTGAACCAAACTCGACCTTAACGTGATAGGATGCCAGGAAAGGTTCTGACTCTCGCTGTCATGTAGCTGTCTCTCCTCCTCTTGCTGTCTCTCACTGTGTGGCAGTCTGACAGTGTGATATGTGTATGCTGTCCATCAAACTGCTCCACCTGACTGTCCACCAAAAAAAAAAGAAAAAAAACAACAACAACAAGAAAAAAAAAACAACGGATACACAAAAAGGCCCCAAGAGAAACAAAAATCGATAGCAGTAATATGACTCTCATTCCACACAAAGTTGTTTACTACACAACGCTGTAAGATGACCCTCTGTACTCAAAACTTTAACCAATGCTCTTGATTATTCTTGCATTCGGTTTTATTCATTAGCACAAATAGTTGTTTTTTTTATTTTTTAACATGCATAATAGCTCTCAGACACATCATGGAGCTATACGCATACTGGCCAGCACCCAAAATGTTTAATTCAACAAATAAAATATCAAGAGGATAGGCAGGTTGAGTCTGATTTATTCATGACTTGTAAAAAAAAAAAATAAATAAGTGAAGGAGTGTCCAAGAAGCAGCACAGGTAAGCTGAAAAAGAATGGGCATCTCATCTTCAGGAAGATATTAAACAAAATGACTCAGTGCACGTTTGAAAAGCTTCCTGAAGCAGGAATAACAATCATCCATCCATCCATGTTCTGTAGCACTTATCCTACACGGGGCCGCGGGGAGCCTGGAGCCTATCCCGGGGACTTGGGACACAAGGCGGGACACGCACACACACACACACACACACACACAGACACACACACACACACATATATATACACACACATACATACACGCACACACACATACACGCACATACATACATACATGCACATAACTCAACAGAGACAGTAACCGAAGCTCAGGACCGAACCGTAGACACTGGGGATATGAGGCAGTGATGCTACTCACTGCACGACTCTAGAGGAGATTTACTGACCAAAAATAAGTCAACATTCTGGTAGCTTCTTTCGTCAAGTTAACTTGATAGGTGCGATGCCAAAGTTTTATGTTCAGGTTTATCTAATGTAACTTTCCTCCAAATATGTATAATGGTGTTACATAGTTATGGACTTATTATTGGACACTCTATCTTATCTATTTCCAAGAAGCTGAGGTTTAAAACGTTGTAAAGACTTTTACCAGAGTCTCCAGTGCAGAGTATGACACCATTTATACCCTTGACCTTGGACTGTATACTTCATTTCCTTACTTTATCCTTTCATCCCTGTCTTCCTCACCATTATCTTATTTCAGATGACCAACAATCCCCCCAATCTGTACAGTTACACACCCCCGCAATCGTAGTTCTGTCACACACACACACACACACACGCGCGCGCGCTTCTCAGATTGAGAAGAATGAGGCCGGGTTTACTGGAGTGGGGGAGTTTACAGGGTAGAAAGGAGCAGTGATGCACCGGAGTATGGAACAGCAGGAGGCAACAAAATAGAGGAGGAGGATAGAGCAGTAAAAGAAAGATGAACAACTGTGTCCAATCTGAGAGCAGTCCGATGTTTAACCCGCAACCCTCATTAAACCCTTCCACCTCAGTGTACAACTGGCTAAATGCTAGCATCAAACAGACACACCCACTACTACTACTACTACTACTACTACTACTTAATAACAAAGGCAAATTAAAAACAGCACAATTACATATTTTTAATAATATTGTAAAATAATAAAACATAACACCAGATCAATTCAATTGAAAATTAAAAATGAAAAGTTACGTAAATTAATTATAATTCAGGAAAATGTTTAGACATTATTATTAAACAAATGTTCCAGTGTATTTGCAACCAAATGTCTATCCACTACATTGTTACCTAGGTCTATGAAAAATTGCTGACGCCAAACTCCTTTATAAAACATTTCCTAATGCCGTATTCACACAAGTATGCGACTGTTCAATACCGATTTCATTTCCTGTGAATGCAGAGAAGGTGACAAAAGGCGGGTGGTGTCGGAATCAAGATTTTCTCATTCCCATGCAAACCGAGTACGATGCACCAAAGCAACAGTTATTAAGAGAATGGATGCTACTCTCAGAACAACATCAGCTCCTACCGGTGTCTAATCCCCACTAAACCACATATACAGCTTAAAACAGAAGTTCTCAACCTTTTGTAACTAAAGCCGACCCAAGCCAACCCCATCATGTGGCACGCCCCCCTAGCTAGATAAAAGGCGGGCTAAGCTCCGCCTCTCCCCAGCAAAAAGAAAATACAGAGAGAGAGAGAGAACGCAGGGTTTTTCATTTATGCACGTTCTATTTGAAAAGCAAGAAAATACACAGAGTACCCAAATGATGCCCTGTCTGTGTTTTTTTTTTCCTTTCTTGAAAACAATTCGGACCCCCCCCTTCCGATCTCTCAGCGCTCCGCGGTTGAGAACTGGCTTAAAATAAAATATAATAAAAACATTTAAGAAAAGAAAAAAAAGGAAACATGGTGGTGTATATATTATGCAGTACACATTTATACGTTATGGCTATAAAAAGCTGAGACACTGCCGACAAGTGACAATGCTAGCAGGGTTGCTACTAGGGTTGTCAAAAGTACCGGTACTTTGGTACCAAGTCGGTACTAAAAAGAAAAAAGTTAACTGTACCAGATTTTCATAAGTACCGGGTCAACCCGGTACTGACGCACTGCTTAACAGGTGGTCAGTCAGGAACTTTTCATGGGTGCATCGTACAACAAGAAGAGCCAAAGCAGCAGCAGCTCCGTCGGTTACCATGGCCGTGTCCGAAACCGCATACTTACCTACTATATAGTAGGAAAAAATCCATGCATTTCTCACGGACGCTCGTTTTCTGCTTTCGGTGCTATTATCGCTAAGCGTGTAAAAGCCGCACCCATAAAATTTATGTGCAGATAGATTAACCGCGCTTTCAGGAAGAACGGCCGCTTACCCACAGTATTTACTCAAGCAGGTCAAGCAGGTGAGTTTAAAATGATGGTAGCGGTTGCATTATGAATGCTGTAGCATAGTTTAATTGGAGTGTATAATTGCAAGAAAACATCCTCGTTTTTGCTTACTTAATGTTAGCAAACGCGCGTTTAACGCTAATACGCTCAGGAGGCCTTATTAACCATTTAATGCTTTAACTTTTATTGGGGTGAAATAAATGGTAGGACATGATGGGGTTTAATCATTTTACACACCAGAGGCTTACTGATTAGCTATATATCTGAAATTCATGTGTGAGAAAATAATAGACGTGTGGCTAGCACTGTTTACGTCTTTAATATCAGTCAGTCAGAAACACATTTCTACTCGTCTGGAGAACTCTAGCAGCTTTAATAAATGATATACTTGAAGTACACAGAATTGCATTTTTAAAAATACATTTTATATTGATATTTAACTTTGTTAATAAAATAGCGTGTTGTTTAATTCGCATGTTTTTGTGCTTTGCTTTGGTACCGAAATTGGTACCGAGTACCGTGGAATTTTACTGGTATTGCTACCGCCTACTGAAATTCTGGTACCGTAACAACCCTAGTCGCTACACACCCACAAGAGGCACACTGCAAGTGGCATCTGGGATTTGTTGTTAGTGTGGACGTGGGATCAGGACAGTCCTTCAATTCCATCAAAAACTGCTTAAGCAAAAGATATTTTTGGAGAACGATTTCATGCAACAGGATAATTTAATCCTTTAGTTGTACCGAGAAATGTGGAACAATTCTACACACAGCAAAAGGCAAAGTTGAAATAAAAATTAGATTGAAAACCTATTATATTAAAAGCGACAGCAGTGCGTTCTAAACATGAATGTAGTGTGTGTGTGTGTGTAGGAATATGCCTGATTTACTAACTCTTTCTATAAAAACATCCCTGACTACACACTCTATTGTACACACACACACACACACACACATATCTTTCCATTATTAATCTGCTGTACTCCCTCTGAACAAACTCTGCACGTGTGTAATACCTACACGTACAAACAGTGCACATCTGTAACACCACAAGGTCATCTTCCTCCACTTCCTGCTGTGGCCATGTAACTATTGCACTGACCTCAGTGAGCAATCCGGCACACCAGGTAGGCCAAAAAAGAAGCACCTGTGTGTGGCGTAGCAGTCACAGCAAGGCTAAATGCTGGGGGGAAAGTGTCAGGAGGAAAGAGCGGTAAGGACAGACACTGGAAAACACATTGTTTCTGCACTCTTACATCATGTGGACAGGCTGCTGTCTGGGGAACTGTTACGTAACTGGACAGAGGCCTGCTGCCGCTGCTCTGTGGGCAGAGTTCCTCTACAAACAGCCACTCATAAATAAGAGGATGAAATATTGATATTAATGGACTGTCTTGAAATATTAGTTCAATTACGAATTCAAGTGAAACGAAACAATAATGATTTCAGCTTAGACATACAGTACTATACAAAAGTCACAGAAATGCTCTAGAGCAAAGATGCTTTTAAAAATAATACAATTACATTTGTCGACATTTTAAAAAAATACTATAAACAGCAGCAAACAGTAATAAACGAAACAAAATCAATATTTAGTGTGATAATCCATTGCTTTAAAAAAAAAATGGTAGTCTCGGGTACAATTAGTGCAGTTTTATAAGGAAATTGGCTGCAAGTGTTATTGAGCATCTTGCAGAACCAGCCGCGGTTCTTCTGGAGACTTTGACTATGCTTCTTATTTTTTTTATACTTTACGTTTTTTGTCTGGAAAGTGTCTCTTACGTAATAAGCCGCTTTCTTTACTGACATACAAACATTTTTTGTAACGTTTCATTTTGTGCTGGAAAACAGTTTAGAAATCTAAAATGGTTCTGTACTGACGCGATAATGTTGAAGTCATAAGATAAAAATCTATAATAAAAGTTTATGCTTCAAAGAGAGGGTGCCTAAGACTTTCGCACAGTACTGTGGCATCTCAGTGTATTTCCCACGGCTGACTAATGCGTAGAAAAAGCCAGTTTTAGTAAGAGGACATCCTCCGACTACGTATTTAGCTTTGATTACGCTCTGACTGTGTGTGGTCCACAGACAGATGGCGACGCCCACACACAGGAGTACAACACGTATACCGACTCTGCCAAGCCGGCCTCACCTTCACTGTGGGATATGACTGTTGCTGCTCGCAGAGACATATGGAGCTTCATGTGGAGTCTACACTGGACAGAATGCATGCACGTATCACAGCAGAATCAGCTGTGTTTGTGCCAGTTCACTAGAGATTGATCTGTATTTAGTGTTTATATAATACTGTAACAATCAGATTATATTCCTAATGAATGCATGCTCCTAATGAAGGGACAGTACACAGAACACTTTTTCACTACTGGCTATATTTGAGGGAGATGCTGAGAGAAACTAACAATGTTTGGTTTTGGGAATGAAATCTCAGTAAAACCACTCCCACGTGTCACTCATAACTTTAATGCGTTGACCATACAAATATTTAAACAGTAAATGCAGTATTAGTCACTTTTGCTAGCAACCTAGTCTTCACAAAACTAGACAGGTACTAGAAATAGAGCTGACTGTAAACCAGTACAAATCTATGACGTGCTGTGAGCTTCCCTGATATAATTAGCTGTAACCTTGCTTTATGCCCAAGTGATTTTTACAATGTTGGCTTTGATAGAGATGCCATATATCACTTGGATATCACAGTTTAAATGTACAATCACTGGCTGCTATATGAGAAACACCTGTCTGCCTACACATTCATGCAATTTCCATTCAGCCAATGATGTGGCAGCATCAAACAATACAGTTAACGATCCCATTCCTACTTGGACAGCCAGTATCTGATCGGGCTTATGTCCATTTCACTATGGCAGAATTAAGCCATAGAGACATTCGATGAGTTTTACCAGATGCCTGGCCACACATGCACTCACCATCCACTTTAATAGGAACACCCGTACACCTGCTCATTTATGCAGTTAATGGGCAGGTGTACAGGTGGTCCTATTTAAGAGGACGGTGAGTGTATATGATAATAATTAGAACGAGGTTAAGAAAACAGCTTCTGCTTATAAACAGTCCCTCCAGGATATTGTGGAGTTATTATTTCACAGGTGCTTGCCATTTTTCAAAATTACAGCAGATTTTCTGCAGAGTTGGGCCAAGACGTGTCATGTGGCATCATCATACATAATCCATCTCCATAAAGCTTGTCAGTAGATGGAAGCATGAAGTGCTCTAAAATCTCCTGGTAGACGCTGTATCGACTCTCGACTTGAGAAAACACAGTGGAGCAACACCAGCAGATGACATGGCAACCCAAATCATCACTGACCGTGGAAACTTCACACTGGACTTCAAGCAACTCGGATTCTGTGCCTCTCCACTCTTCCTCCAGACTCTGGGACCTTGATTTCCAAACATTTACTTTCACCTTCTTCATGATTGTGGTTGTGTGTACTGAACCAGACTGACAGATTAAAGGCTCAGGAAACCTTTGCAGGTGTTTTGAGTTAATTATCTGATTAGAGCTCTTCTCAGGTCGACATTTCTGTATTATAAATTCTTTATTATAATATTTTGAGATACTGGAGTTTTGATTTTCCATGAGCTGTAAGCCATAATCATCAAGATTAAAACCAAAAAAAAAAAGGCTTGAAATATTTCACTTTATATGTAATGAATCTAGAAAATATGAAAGTTCCATTTTTTAAATTAAATTACCGAAAAAAAGAGAACTTTTCCATGATATTCTAATTTTTTTAGATGCACCTGTATAAGCATATATAAGACCAGGCCTTTTGGAATAATGTGCTCTGGACACACAAATCAAAGATGGAGTTGTTTGGCCACGGTAACGGCAGACACGTTTGGTGTAGACCAAAGACAGCTTTTCAGGAGAAGCACCTCATACCAACTGTGAAGCACGGTGGTGGAAATGTTATGGTTTGGGGTTGCTTTGCTGCCTCAGGGACTGGACTCAGCTTGTATTCACTGATTCAACTATGAATTCTGAATTATATCAAAAGAGTGCTTGAAGATCATATGTGGCCATCTATCAAAATGTTGAAGTTGAACCGAAAGTGGACCTTTCAACAGGATAATGATCTGTTGAAAGACCTAAGCACACTTGCAAACGCACCAAGGAATGGCCTAGTCAAAGCCCAGATTTGAATCCCATTGAAAGAATATTGCATGGAAGAGTGGTCAAAAATTCCAGCAAGCCTGGTGGACAATTATGCAAAACGCAGACAAGAAGTTAATTCTGCTAAAGGGGGAATACATAATGAAAAAGCTCATTTTTCTTGTGGTTTTGTTCAAGTATATGAACTTTATTCATAGGCAGTGTTTCAAAGATGATCAAATGTTTGCTTGTCCACGTATGTAAAAAAATTTCCATGGGGTGCACTTATTTTTTCACATGACTGTATATTAGGAAGCCAGTATGACCTGTCCTGATTAGCAATCACAGCACTATCCCTCAAGCACACTTACCTTTCCATTCTAAATGTGTCGAGAACCTTTCTTTGCTCTCCCTCAGTGTTGCACACATGCACACACGTATACAAACTCTTACATGCCACATACTGAGTACTGAATGACAGAAGTAAAATACGTGGCAACAGGGCCCGAGGTAACACTCCTGAATTTCCTGTACTGCTCTCCTATTTATCTACTTACTGTGCAGCATCTAAATAATCAAAAATGTATATGCTGGAGGAGAGGTTGCGAAAAAGATCTAGATTTAGACCACTGCTTACCGCGATGTAGCTGTGGAGCTCAGGGAAGACTCGGTATGCCCCACAGATGGGGGACAGCATGCAGTGGTTAGGGAAAGAGGAAAGCACAGCATAGGAGACCTCGGGGAAGGAGATGACCCGAAATCCAAACTTCTCATACAGACGCTGCAACTCTTCATCAGTTTTTTCTTCGTCGTGGCTCAGAATACTCCCCACTGCATAGCGACAACAATCAGCTTCAGCCTGAAAGAGACAATGCAAGTAAGATAGAGTAAGCTACAACCTTAGATGCATTTATTAAATGTTTGATATCTCTGAATGGCACTCTGAGCTAAAGGCTATATATATATATATACATATACACACACACACACACAGGTAGTTTAATCACCATACTAAATTAATGTGCTGCTTATAAACAATTGTAACCATAGTAACAGCTCACTTTTTGCAACACCTCACAATTTCATCATTAGTAGAGATGCGGCACAGACACAGGTACAGAGCCCTCCACTAATATTGGCACCCTTGGTAAATATGATCAATGAAGGCTGTGAAAAATTGTCTTTATTGTTTAACCTTTTGATCTTTTGTTCAATAATTCACAAAAACACTCTGCTCTCATGGATATCAAACAATTGCAAACACAACAGGGGTTTATAAAAAAAAATCTTTGTTAAATATAAGTGTGCAACAATAATTGGCACCCTTATGAATTCAACTGAGAAAAACATATTTGAACTATATTGCCATTGATATTTAAAAAAAAAAATAAAAATAGTACACGTGGATGACTAGGAACAGGAAATTGTTCAACCATGACTTCCTGTTTCACAACACCGATTTCAAATATTCAGGTCAAAAGGTTTTTAAGATCATGAGAAACATTTCAGTCAAGTGTCTCCAAACTTTTGACCGATAGTGTAGGCCAGATTCCCTTAGTCATTCATAACAATGGGTAAGACAAAGGAATATAGCTGTGATGTGCGGCAAAAGGTTGTTGAGCTTCACAAACTGGGAAGTGGCTATAAGAAAATGGCACAAACATCGAACATGCCCATTTCCTCCATCAGGGCAATAATTAAGAAGTTCAAGTCAACTGGAAATGTTATGAATAAGTGCTTCCTCCTCTTACCGTACAATTTTCTCATTCCGATTTCCTACATTACGAAATTAAGTTGCTCAAAACTCAAGTGAAACTGGACTCGTACAGTAATTTCCTAATAGTCACTGTAGTGTCATATCATACACACAAGCCCTGCAGACAGTATTAACAATTCGGAGCATTCTAACCATGTCTTAATCCACTCCGCTGAACTAATCTGGTTATTTCTACATGAGTTAATTAGCTCTAATGCAGTGTTTTAAACATCTACTCTAGAACCCTCAGTGGGTAAAAAAAAAAAAAAATTGATCAGATCGACTGCCGAGCTTCACTTGGTGGCATTCTTCAGGCAAGCAATCACTGCATGTCCTAAGTTGGATCTATACTGTAATTAACACTATACTGTAGGGCCAGAGTTACTTAGAGCCTTAAAATGGTTCACAAATGAAAATTGGAGAATTATAAGCAGCTTAACCAGCCAACAGCAGTAAAATGTAACATATGGCATTAAATCTGACTCGCACCACTCCTACTCCACAGTATACAGAATGAAGATAGACAGTGTGCATTTATAACATCTAAGGCCATGTGCTACTATTTCACTCTCATATCTATTTGTCAAACTGTCCTTGGAGGAAAAAAACGTCTGACAGCAGCAATAAGAAACAGTCAACCGACCCTTTCAGGTATAACCACAACGGCATCGCCTACTGCTGGACAGATTCTCTTCTCACAAGTGTGTCCTTTTCATCTTACAGTGAGTAATTACAGGGATGGAGTCAGTCAGCTAAACCAGTGCAGTAATACAGTAATGACACAGTTATAGTCGCACTGATAAAGCTGTTATCATTGTTAACTGCTAGGACTATAAATGCTTGGCTCCTTATGGTCAGTCGAGTGTAAAACAACGCAACAAAGCTGAACACTACATGCTCGTCACTACATGTAGACCTTCTTCACAGCTACACTAATAAAAATCACCCTCTTTCTTTTTTTTTGTATTAACGATGTCAACCAGACAAAATATGGACGATGTTCATAACAGATGAAGTCCCATCAGATCTGCTCGGAAACGTCATTGTTACAAGGATGCTGATTTTAGTGTCTTTAGTGCTTTCAAAACAATTTCTACCATTAAGAGACATAATTTCATCATCTTAGCTAACCTATATCATTTACGTATTGTTGATTTATTAGAATGAGAATTATGTCAAATATGATACTGATCCCAATCCAGCATTCGGGCCCTGATATGATACTCTGTATGAGATTGGGATATTCTTATGAGATATATATATAAGTATGTGGACATCTGATCATCAGACCCATATCGGTCCATTCCAAAACCATGGGCATTACCATGGCACAGACTCCACTCATTTGGGAAGGCTTTCCACTAAATTTTAGAATGAGGCTGTAGGAATTTGCTCATTCAGCCACAAGAACATTAGTGAGGTCAGGCATTGATGTCTTTTGAGGAGGCCTGAGGTGCAATCAGTGTTCCAATTCATCCCAAAGGTGATCAGTGGGGTTGAGGTCAGGGCTCTGGGCAGGACACTCGAGTTCTTCCACACAAACTTTGGAAAACCATGTCTTTATGGCTCTCACTTTGTGCACAGGAACAGTCATGCTGGAACATGTTTGGGCCTCTTGGTTCTAGTGAAGGCAAACCGTAATGCTACAGCATACAAAGACATTCTATACAATTGTGTGCTTAAAACTTTGTGGAAACAGTCTGGGGAAGAACCACATATGGGTGTGACCGTCAGGTGCCCACAATCCTTTGGTCTTAATGTGTATTACTGTAATTATTACTACTAGTAGTAGTATTGAGTATCATTCTTATCTATCTCTAAGTATGTAATGAATAAAACATGATGGGCCACACTATTGCAAGAAAATAATCAATAACAGAGTGGCCCAATGCAAAGTTTTTTTTATAATTTTATTTATACCACAGCAATCTGCCAATGATTAATTTAAAAAAAAAAAAACATTAAAAAAAGACAAAATTTAAGAATGACATACATTTTATGTTTATAGTTATATATAATGTCATGGAAAGTCCACAAAACAAGTTAACTCCTGTTATCACATTTCATGCAAGCTATAAATAATCATTCCTTCACTTTCTCCTTCTTGAAGTTAATAAGACAGAGAAATTGCTGCTTTCAACTTGGCAAAGCGCAAAGTCCTCCATCTTTAGACTTTCCTGTGGTGCAAAATATACAGGAACACCCTTAATTCTGACTGAAATAAGGGGACACCGACATTCCCCTTACAGAAAGCTTCCCTGTATCAACAATTAAGTTTGTTTTCTTTGTTAAATAAGGTTTTTAATCCATTGAGTATCAGGCTTAGAGGAGGTGGAGTGCTATACAAGTCCCTGTGAATGAGGTGCTAGAAATGCTAACGTATTCGAACGAGCACAATTAATAAACAACCTATCATTTGTCGTGCAGAGTTGCGCTGTTGCAGAACATTAATCGATACCTTCTGGCCAATCAGATTTGAGAATTTAACAGCACTGGTATAAACCAGTTTAAAATATGGAGGGATATTCACATTGTTCACATGGTTTATGTATGACACCCTATAACACCTACTCTATGTTTCTTCCATTTCATACTCTTTTCCCCATTTGTCCTCAACACACACACACACACACACACACACACACTCATTTTCTCTTTTCTCACTTGTCCTCCTCTGCAGCAAGTTACTCCAGCCTTACAATAACCATCATATTCAGAGCTCTTACGATCTCATCCCACACAGATGAAGACAACATACCCAAGACACTACAAGCAATTACTAGGAGCCCAGAGGCCTCCACATACTCCATTCCTCATCCTGATCTTTATTAAGCTGAGAGCATTTTGCACATGGTGTAAATGGACCACACTACTGATGTTTACGTAAATCAAGCATGACTAAATATATTCAGAAATGTAGGAAAAAGAAGAACATCCGTAAGATCTGTAGGACAGTTCAAGCAGCCTCTGTGTGGGCCATGTAAGAAGTGGGGCATAAGCTAATGTGCTAGGCAAGGAACGATCTTGCAGCATAATTGGTTGTCATGTCAGTGTTTTGGGCAGATAAGATGAAGAGAAACAAATCGACCTGTCGTAAAGCCTTGTGACTCACCGCACTGCACTTCTTTTCCACTTCTCACTGAAATAGCTCTTCTGGAAATGAGACTGTGCCGTTTCTGTGCGGTCGCGTTTGTGATTTTTCTCCCCATCTTCCCTCCGGTGCCTAGCATGCTCATTATTTTAGCTTGATAGTGTGCAGAGGTGTCCTCAAATGCTCACTTGACCCTTGGGATTGGAAGATGGCCATCAACCCGAAGCACAGTGTCATTTCTCTCTGTTCAGATTTCTTTCTGTTTTTCCCTCTGGTGGCCCGTCGGCAGCTAAGCAATTTCAATCTAATTCTCTGCTTGGTAGTGTAAAGCACTTTTTGGCTAGTGCTTTTTGAAAGATGAAGGTTCCACTACAATAAAAGGTAGGCTTCAGTGAGGTAATTCTTTATTAGCAGACACGTACCTCAAGATTTACTCCTTTCATCATTGCTTTCCCCTTATCGCGTTCCCTGCTCCTTCCCCCAGGGCTAGGACCTGTGAGAATTCATTCATCCACAATATCATCGGTAATATCGTAATGTTGCCGTTTTTTCGTGCGCGTGTCTGTTGCTGTGCGCGTGAAAGTTGTTTTTCAGCAGCAGCAGAGAAATGGCAAGGCTCGAATCAAGAAGCAACTCATGACATTTTGGATCATATCGCACAAAGCATTTGTTTGGTCAGGAACTAGGGTAAAGATTAGGCCTGTCACGGTAATTACGTTATCATCTTATCTTACGATACACGGACATGACCTCGATCCTTTTTCCTGACGTCGAGATTGCCCGTTGTGTTTACATGCGTGTTTGTTTACAAAAACACGACTGTCACCAACATTTCAGCCATTCGCACTGCTTCCGTCCTCTCGTCTGCTCTAGGGCTGGCAAATTAAAATTCAAACTTCAAATATTTCTTCGAATTGAAGATAAAAATGGCACGTAAGATATTAACAATGCACTAGCAATGGTTTGTGAAGAAGAAAGCTGAACAGTGAATGAACAGCTGTAAACTGAAGCGCTTTACTCGCGGGTTAATTAACTCACCCGAACGCATCCTATACTCATATGAGATTAATCAGACATTTACTCGACATAAACCTAATAATACAAAATGACACGAATGCACAAGTGAACTTATCGCTAGGTAGAACGATATGGCAGGTTGTGAATACGCTCTTCCTGTAACAACGCACTAAAACACGGACGATGAATAACTAAAGCATGACACGCGTTGGAAACGCAGAAGACCTCGTTTTAGTTTGAAAACTCCGGCCTCGCGTTTCAGTGTAAACGGATCAAAACGAAGACTTTTGAAAATGCAGGCGTGGCTTCACCCACATTCGCCCCCCTGATTGGGTCTTCTGGATCATTGCGTATCCTTCCCTGATTCGTCAAGCCCCTACCATATGACCATTACGCTACCTTGATCGTATACACAACAACTCGGAGACTGAACCGCAAGCTTTGCTGGCTTTGTTGTCATTCTTAGCAGCCGCAGTGCAGTTCAATTCTGTACTTTAAAATACTGCAGCTGCCTACATGCTCAAGACCCAAGCTATGATTAGAGCGATCGGCAACAAATCTCATTTCGAGCGGCGGTTTGTTGTGCCTGCCGGTGACTAGCGACCAACTTCCTGTTTACACTTATATGCGCATGCCCAGTGTGCATGAACGGTCACGTGACGAGCGTATTTGGCCGTGTAGTGTGGATGGAGATCGTTTCTGAAAACACAGCGGAAACTCCAGGGTGGACGAGGATCGTTTTCGTTTTAAAACGCTGTTTTAAAACAAAAATGCACTAGTGTATACGGGGCCTGAAAGGAGGAGTTTAGAATGAATCTTTTAGAACGGATCATTGAACGAGTCGTTTGTGACACTGGGGGAAAAAGTTAATGCTGCGGTTTAAATTACGAGCACATTAAAGTGTTTTTTGACCTTGGGTCAATTGTATGAGACCTTTAAAACAAAATTAGGCACGTTTCAAAACCATAATAGGTGCACTTTAACATTACCCCCATGGTGAGTGTGTAGTAAGCATTGTGGTGCTGTCAGTGTATGTCATGGCAGTGTTGTACGTTTGGCATATATACCACAGAGACTTTTTGAGACTTCCTGCTTAGCTTCTTGTTGAAGTAGTTCCAAAGTTTTGGTTTAATGCTAATCTCTTTCGCTCTCTCTCTGTCTGTCTCTGTCTCAATCGCTTGCTGCTTGGGGAGCATTTACCCGATTTTCCACGACAATATCAGGCTTCCATTTTAATTTTCTGAACTGGATCTAAGCTTGTAAATCAATGTGGCCATATCGGACACTGTTGGACTGGTTTCCTGATTTGACTCAGTTTTAATAAGTGGTCTAGCATATACTGCGCTTTTATCCAAAGCGATTTACACTGGGTCTCATTCACACACACACACCAATGCTAGCAGAGCTGCCATGCAAGGCGCTAACTTGCCATCAGGAGCAACTTGGGGTTCAGTGTCTTGGCCAAGGACACTTCGGCATGTGGAGTCATGTGGGCCGGGAATCGAACCGCCAACCGCCAACCCTATGATTAGTGAACAACCCGCTCTACCACCCGAGCCACAGCCGCCCCCCTATTTTATTTTTTTATAATAACTATATTATGCTCTGTGGTGGGCACGGTGGCTTAGTGGTTAGCATGCCTACCAGTGTGAATGTTTCCTCTGCCAAAATGGAGTAGTAACAATTTCAGAAATTTCAGCGACCCATTCTGACTGGTTCATGACTTTTGGCAGTGTATTTGCACTGAAAATCCAGGAGTAAGGAGAAGAAAGTCTGAACACGAGAGCATAACAGGCATTCGCGGAACAGCATGATGAATACAGGCAGATGCACACCTTGCAAAAACAGCAGATATGCGAGAGCAGCATACTTTTTGACTGTGCGCATACTATGCAATGCATGAGCGAAGCAAATCTCTGCACAAGCAGGGACAGGTTCGAATGTGGACATGTTTTTTTTCCCCACACAACAGCAAAAGAGAGCAGGAAGATTCCTGCTCATGGATTAAAGTGTTGTTTGGCAGTAAAAGAATGCCATATGCTCCTGTATGGACACAGCAGGTGAATCTGCCCTCATTTTAGGTTGATGGAGCACCAGACCTCATCGGTAAACCTCTTCTATCAATAAAGAGAGTCTACGTTGACTCATACAGTGAGCAGCATGCTGTGATTATTCCTCCTGTGCAATGTTCTAGAAAACCTCCAGGGTGTGTGATTTAGAGACGAGCGCACAGCTGGGCCCCAAGGTTCTGCTAACGGTAATGCAGCTGGGAGCAGAATGAATGCAAATGTTACCAAGGACAGGTGGAATATTGCTAACGTGAAACTCCAACGACTTCACGCCTCTCGTCATTCCCGTGCAAAAGTTTTTATACGAGCAAAATCTCATTTAGTCTCCTTCACATCCTTGTACAATTTGTAGGCAAATTTCCTTGCCTTATTCATCTTTTATCAAATTTCCACGAAAAAAAAAAAAAAAAAAAAAAGTGAAGCTACTTGAATTTTAAAGAACCTTTAAATAACGATGATAAAATGACGGATTTTCCGATGATACGCATCCTCTTAAAGGCTCAATCTCGAAAGCTAAGACACGAACGCTTACGTTATAACAAGAGGAAATGGCATTTGAAATGAGAATTCTGAGCTTCTTACTCAGGCAGTGGCTGAATGATTTTGTGATATCAATCACCTAAGTCTTACCTTCTCACCGGAGAAAACTGTAACCGCAGTGTAATCCATAGAGACATTAGAGAACTTGATTGTGACCAGGTGTCAAACACATATAAAAATAATAATTTTTCAAATGAAATATCCATCAACATCAACTAATCTATAAGTAATAGAGGAGATTAAAGATGTAAAAAGATTTTTAGACCTCTCTTTTTATCAGAATGATAGTGTTTCTTAAGTTTGATATTTATACGTGACTGGTCAGATGGTGTTGATTCATTTTATATAAACAGCAGGTTTACGCTAATCTACTCGCTCTAATACTTTATCGTTTCTATAGTAACATCATACACTGACTATTATGGCAGACATTTTACAAGCAGATTTTTTTTTTTACGAATGTGAAAAGTTTTCTTTGAGGGGACTTTTTCAAAAATATGTTTTTGGGAGAAGTCAGAGAAAGCTGTAACTTTACGTTTTTTTTTTGGCATGGACAAGTCTTCATTACAGAGCCCAGGGGGTTTTTTTTTGGGGGGGGGGGGGGGGGGACAGTTTGGACACTGCAAAATGAAACATAACTATGAACAGCCTAAGAAAAGCATGATGTGTCTTTCTTTGCTAAGTAAAAAAAAATTTACTAGATTTGGGAAATTGCTGCAGTATAAAAAGGAACAAAACACAATAAATGGCTTCAGAGTGGCAACGACCCTCCGCTTTGCGTTGCAGATTATTTTCCTAGAACGATATTCCAGTCGTGTTTTATTCTTCACTGAACACCAAGTTTAAACTTGCTTTATCTGGATAGAACTTTCTAAAATGATTTAAATAGCACACACAATGACAAGCTAAATTGAGAATAAAAAGAAGTAATGAAACAGGACAAAAGTAGGAAGGGAAACCCGTCAGGTCATCTCATTATGTACATACTGAATATAATGTTCATCCAAATTGCCTGATCATAGTGTCCATCATAACAAGCTCATGGCAGAGTTAATCACCTCAGTCAGTGACTGAAATGGAAACTGATAGTGAAATCAGCACTAAACAGCCTCAGGCACTTTGTCTAGCCGGACCGTTCTGACTGTAATTAGGGGGCAGAAAATGGAGTATGCAAATATGAGTAGTCAGGACCGCTTTGAGAACATCTCAGTGTGAGATGAGTACGAGAACATCTCGTACTTTTACAACTGTAAATTTGAGTTAAGAGAGCCAACTGTCTTTTGCTATCCAGAGCAAGCTACATAACATGGAGGGCTGAGTCATCACCAGACATATTTGCTCATTTTCTGAGTGTGCTCTTAGAACAAGGATTTTTGTTTTAGGGTTCACTGAATAATTAATCGTTCTATTTGGAATTGATCTATTTGCTAACTTTGTACTCGATGGAGTTACGGCATAATGAAAGCAGTATTTCGAATTAGGCTTAACGGAATAATCTGCTTAACACCTTATGCATGTTTTTAGTAAAGGCATCTATGGGACAACAGAGAGAAAAGCACAGATGGAAGAAGATTTCCAAACAGACAGTTGGGTCCATAGGAGGTGGAATGCTCTGCAAAAGCAGTCAGTCAATCACTTGACCTGAATCATCCAAAGAACAAGCAGAAACCTATGACAGCTTTAAAAACACACATAAAAAAAGTGTCGTTATTCCTACACCGTTCACCCAATTTGGATCTACACACCCTCAAACTAAAGTTGAAAATCAACACTTTGAAATCACATTCATTATTTAATAAAGAAATAATCAACTCCAATATACATTTACGGTATTTCGCAGACGCCCTTATCCAGAGTGACTTACACTTATCTCCCTTATACATCTGAGATGTTGAGGGTTAAGGGCCTTGCTCAAGGGCCCAGTACTGGCAACTTGGCAGAGGTGGGATTTGAACTCATGAATCAGTACTGACTCTTTGAATCAGTAGCCCAACATCTTAACCATTCAGCTACCATTGGTAGACAACTAAAAAAACAGAAATAACTTTGTCAATGTCCAAAAATGTATTGAACTGACTATAAATCATTGAAGTAAATTAATTCCCGGAGGATATCTGTATTAATTATGATCGATTTCAGAACGATACTTTTGTTTTAATACAAACCGATTGTTTTGACCTTTATTATACACGCTCGTTGTGAGACTTTTGCCTTGTAGCTGCACAAGTTGCGCTTGATCATTAGTGTTTAAATTTCATCTATAGTTTCTGCTGAGTAAAACTTTTTTTCCTACACGATATAAAGGAAATCTTTGCCAATACGTCAATTTGGACAGGGCATGTGAATCATTTTTTCAGACTCACAATATGGCACTGAATACATGAACGGTTACATCTACTAGCTCACTGCAGGGTCAGACCCATGCAAACTCAAAAGATTCTAGATTGAAGAAGTACTGGGCTGCGGATTAGCACGTGAAAATACGACGGGGCAACACAAAGAAAAACAAACTGCAAACCGCACCCACTTGGGGAGACATTTGCACACAAGGATAAAGTATCTTTACTGGTAGACTTACACATCACAGCACGTTAGAAGAGCTCTTCTCGGGCATTTCGTATTAGACTTCAGGACATGCCGAAAACTCCTGCTTCGTTAGCCGGCAAATCAGATTGTCTGTGTTGAGAAAACATTCATGTCACCAACAGACCGATGTCTGGTGGTGAAACGCAAACAAATCTGACTTGAGAGTGGCTGGCGGTCAGTTCTCTATTCAGCCGCTCTTTCTTACTGATGGAGCAGGACTTCACCTGCATGTTCCTCTGAAGGTGAGCACATTAAGCCGGCAAGTTACATGCAGCGCACAGTTCTGCTCATGCTTCTTTCTTTAAACATTAAAAGTAAACAATAACACGATGCATGACTGCAGCTGGAGTGAACAACGAGTGAAACACTGAAAACACTGATTTAATAACTAACGGTTTACGGTTGGGGAAAATCGCATCTTTTTATTAAAAAGCAATTTAGTCTAGGAGTGGACAAACTACTAGCACGTGAGCGTGCAGATTTTTACATATGGACTATTAGTTTTATTTGTAGTTTAGGTATAGCAACCAAAAAAGTAGGTTGAACAACTAGAAAAAATAGCCCTACTCTTTGTCGACTCAAAGTTTTCATTTGGAACGCAGCTATGTTTAAACTCAACGCACGTCACAATGACGCCATGCACTGCAATGGTGTAAATATAATGCGTCGTTACAAAAAAAAGACAACATACATACGCAATGATTTTTATGAACAGACAGGAAGGGAGTAGTACTATTTCTATGCAATGCAATCAGTCTGCAAACTGGCGGCGGTTTCCCCTCAGCAACCAGTTTATACAACAACCACAAGCACACCTGTAAGGAAAGAGAGCAGTGTAGAAAGTTGTGAGGTTGAATTTGTGGCATCGTGAATATTAATGAACGTAAATGTTTTGACATTCATCAAAGTAACGTTAATAGGATACACGTTCCGCTCTCTTAGGAACACCTGTACACCTGCTCATATATGAAATTCTCAACAGCCTATCATGTGACAGCAGCACAATGCATCAAATCATGCAGATCGAGCTTCAAGAGCTTCAGTTAATGTTCACATCAAACATCAGAATAGAGGGGAAAAAAAAAAAAAAGTCAGAGTGACATAGACTGTGACATGATTATCGGTGCCAGATGGGCTGGTTTTAATATTTCAGAAATTAGCTAATCTCCTGAGATTTTTTAGGCACAACAGTCTTTAGAGTTTACACAGAATGGTGCAATAAACAAACAAACAAACCATCCAGTGAGTGTCAGTTCTGCAGGTGAAAATGCGGAGTTGATAACAGAGGTCAGAGGTGAACTGCTAGACAGATTTGAGCTGACAGGAAGGCTACAATAATTCACATAAGCACTCTTTACAACCGTCGTGAGCAGAGAAGCGTCTCAGAAATCATAACACTTGAGGCGGATGGGCTACATTAGCAGAAGACCACATCGGATTCCATTCCTATCAGACAAGAACAGGAATCAAGGGGCTACAGTGGGCACAGGCTCACCAAAACTGGACAGTTGAAGATTGGAAAGAGTTACATAGCTTGATTACTTGATCAACATTTAATCTTTCAGTAATTACTGCTGTCACTTTAATGGATAACGTAATAAATACTATAAAGAGGTATTAGTGGGCTGATTCTTTTATTACTCTATAAACACTAGGGATCCATCAGCCGGCAATCAGTATCGGCCGACAATCACATTCTAGGACTCGATCGGTAGCCTCTAAATTTGGCCAATCTCACGAACCGATCGTAATTTCATGATGTAAAGCATACGATGACGGTAAACTTTAGCGCTGCAGTCATGTCATGAAAAGTATGGGATTATTACGAGGTCTCAAGTAACAGTGACAACTTCGCCATTTGCCATGTATTTTTAAAAGCCTATTCAAATGTTCATTGTAAAATGAATATGTGTTGTGCTTATTTATTTGATTCTCACTTAAAACTACAATCTATAACGTTATCGTAAAGAATATAAGCAAGGCAACATCTGTGGTATTACTTAAAAAAAAAGGTCAACTGAAAACTTACTTTATCACTTATATAAAGCTTGAACAATCGGGATCATGACGACATGAAATCCTGATCGGAGCATCCCTAATAAACACCTACGTTAAGGACAACACGTGACCAGGATCTATGTGTGCTCTCTCAGCCAGAGACTCGTACTGATAAATCCGTGAGCCGACTGTTTGCCCATCCAGCTCATTATCATCACTGCACAATTGCGATTTTGGAAAAGAGAAGTCTTCCACATCAAATGCTCTCTCCGTTGTGAAACTGCTCTTTAAAATAAAGTACATTCATTTTGAACACTATAATTATCGAGCATGCCACGAATGCATTAATGCATTATTGGCGCTCTAACGCTGGAATAATTTTAATTTAAAACCCCATAATTGGATTGATTGTAATAAATTCACAACCTGTATTGAAAACCTAGTATCTCACGAGGCTGATAAATCAATCTTTTTTCAATTTTCAGTTCATCCTGCCCAGAACACTCTGGCCTTTCATTAAATATGAAGTTACTTGTTACCAGCGCTTTGGTTCAAGACATATGACATGACAGCCAGTCTGAAACGTGTGACTCCATGTCCCCTACACTTCATTTACACTATTTATTTATTTATTTTTAAATAATAATAAAAGGTTCAGAATCAGTTTTGCATAGATACATACGTAAAGTGATTTCTAACATGATGCTCGTATATAGCAGGTTTTATGGCTTATTAAATGAATTCATGGTGTGCTCAATAATTATTGCATTCAAAATGAATGTACCTATGAAGGGCTTTTTTTTTTTTTAAAGAGGAGTTTCACAATGGAGTGAGCGTTTTAATCTGGAAGACTTCTCTCCAGCAAAATCACACTTGTCTAGCGATAAAATGAACTTGGCGGGAAAATAATGAAGACGTTTTACTCCCAAATGACTGAAAAAGCTGTACAGCATCAGGAATAAAGTCCTAATTACGTGCTATGCGTAGGATTTGGAATGTTACAATCAAATCTCCAGACGTAGTTTGAGGGGAAATTAGAATAGTTTGAAAATACTGAGAAGAACACATTCGAGTATGGTCTTTCTGGAAGGTATTACAGGAGATTCCAAATCAGAAACTAGCTTTTAACTCAAACAAATGCAAGTCTCACATTAAACGAGCACAGAAAGACACTTCATTACTTTGAGTGATTTATGAGTACAAGTATGACATTTTGGAGACATTTACCTATGTGTGTTGCAAATTTTGTGATCAATGTTTAATCGTGTGTCCCTGATGTAAGTCCTTTCGGTTTCCGTGTCCAGTTAAGTGAGCAGCAAGGTCAGCAGCTGACCGTCTCGAGCGGATGACTCTGACCCCATGGGGTCTGTCGCCATAATGAGCACACGGCCATAAGCCAATTAAAAGCAACAAAGACCCAGAACAGTGCTAAGCGCATATCAGAATATGATCCTCAGCTAATTGGCTGTTGGGGAAGTGGCTAAAGGTGAAGGTGCCAATCAAAACCCAAGCACAGTTACCAGCTCTACATACAGACACAATAAACAGATCAGGTTTGCAAGAACGTCGGTCTTCTTACTTCTGACTTAACTATTCACGAACTGTAAAACTAAATAGTCATTAGTGAGTGGTTTAGTAAAGCTGTGTGTTAAAACACATGCAAACTGTTTTACTGACAGAGTCTACTGATGAGTGTAACTTTCACATGAGCAAAATAGCACATGTTGTCCCCACAGGGCTTCTCAAAGTTTTGCAGCCAAGGACCCCTTTAACTGTAAAACTAATCCAGGCTTATTTCATTAACATGACTTTAATGTGTAAAATAATTCATTCATCCATCTTCCATAATTGCTTTATCCTGGCAACACTTGGCAACCCCAGATTGGATGCCAGTCCACTGCAGAGCACCATTCATACACACACACTCGCACTCTGACACACTCACATACATTCTCACACACACACACTCACACACACTCACACACACTCACACACACTCACACACACACCTAAGGGCAATTTAGCATATCCACTCCACCTATCTTCTTGTTGTTGTTGTTTTTTTTACATGGAAACCAGACAACCCCCAGGACACCCATGTGAACAAACTGGTGAAAAGTCACAATCCAAAGTGAAATAATTAGCAAGCTACCCTAACAATGAAACAATAATTAATTCAACGAATCTAGTAAATAATGTCAGTGGATGCTGATGCTTCTTGAACTTGCTGTACACTTTTCATGATAGCACTTGTTTATACAGTCCGTACAGGATTTCGTGAAGATTTTTGTGATTGTTGTAGCCAAAAACGCTTGATTTTGCTGCTGCTTTTTTCTTTTTTTTTTAAATCGCGATGCCATTTAGCAGAGTATTTTGTGCTTCCTGTGCAGAAAACTACTTGAATTGGCAAAATTGCAGTTGCACAAAATTGTTTTGCACGGTCTCTCGCAGTGATATTTGTTGATAAATTAGACCTTTCAGCTGTACCCATGAATCAAAGAGGGCTTTGACGGAATGCACGTGGTGATGATGTCACATGACTCATCTTGGCCCAAATCTCCGGAGAACCTGCGGTAATTTAAAAAATATTGCAATTCCCGCAGATTTTCCTCGATTCCGCGTTCATTTCTACGATCGCACAATCCTGGAGGGACCGATTATCATTACACAGGTCCTACGGAGTAGTACCTGACTGGTTCAGAAATGAATTCATCAAATGGGATCCACTTTAAGATACTTACAAAAGATAATGAGTTTGCATTTTGGCTGAAAACTAGGACTGACTGTTATTCTCGATCACTGTAAGTATGAAGCGATCCACATCGTTTCCAGCTGCCATCTCACTGGCAAGCAAAGTAAAGGGTATGGATATACTGATATCAGATATCGGTGTCTAGGCTGATAGTGGCCTGAAATGCTGGACTGGTATAGGTTTTGACACATTTTCTGTCCTGATTCACTGGCATTTCATAACATGCAAGTTGTGTAGCACAGCACATAAACCATCTCAAAGCACACAGCTTCTAACAACTTGACTTAAGAAAGCTCACGGTAACAAACTTAGTTAAGGTATTGGATATCAGCAGATACGCAGAGCACGGTCTCAAACTGTATAAGACAAAAAAGGTGTCCAGTGTGGCACTAGTAAAGCATGGTATGATAACACGCTACATGTTGAACAAAAGTAAAGACCTGTAGCTATCTGGCAAATAAATGAATGTCTCTACACTCCTGTTTCCTGTATCAATTCGGTTATGTGCTTAATGGCAGCTCCTTGAATGTGCTTCTTTAGTCTTTACACCATATGCAGATATACGTTGAACATTTTGCTCAGGCGTGGATGTTTGAGGCATTTTAAATAAGCTGAAGTTTTCATAAAAATATATACACACTTACAAAAACACACTTGTAAATCTTGATGAAGTCTTAAAATGAAATACATATTTAAAAAAAAAAAAAAAGTGCTGTAAGAGCATACACACAAAAAGTGCTGTAATTACTACATTGTTCACCCGATTTATATGTAAATAGCCTCAAATTAAAGCAATGAAAGTCTGCATTTTGTGCTCATATAAAATCCAATACATACATTATGGGGGGGGGGGCATACATTACATAGACATTACAGTATAGTTCATGATCTGCTTCTTGCCAAACACTACTAACATTTATTAAATGATTTTACTGCCCCCTAGTGTTCAGGAAAGTATAACACCGTGCTTTATGGTACGTCTTTTATTAAGACGATGCTCAAAACTTCATTCAGTCATCTTAGAATAAAACTTCTACGGATAATGATATAAACAGAGTACCTATATTTATAGTTTATTAAGAATAAGTCATTGTTATGAATGGCTTTATTATGTGTGCTTTACTTGAGGTCTCCAGAAAAGATTAGCACATTAACACTTCATGGCGACACTTCAGTAGTTTTGCTGGATATTAAATAAACAGAGCGAGAAGGCACCTAATCCTGCCTCAGCTGTCACAGCACACTGCCTGCCAGTACCACTGGAGCTGCATGACAGATGACTCGTATGCACTTATCCAAGCTGCCACGTCTCTCTAGGTGCGGCCTGGAAAGTTCTGGCGCTGCAGTCATTGTGCCTACTTTTCAAGGAAAAGTTAAGTCAGAGATTTCCAGCAGACAACATCCTAAGTATCCTAAGTGTCTAACTGCTAAATTAGTCAGACTCAGACACAAAGCTACACATATATATGGCCCAAAGATGAGACATGTCTTGTTTGTGTCCAAAGTATGCTCAATCCACAGCAAATATTACTACTTTTGCTATGTTATACATTTTATAATACTATATTACTGTATTTACAACATTATAACATTATTACTCCATCTGCTACGTCAAAGATATTTACAGGGAAGGGAGAAAGGATGTTCTAATGTGCAAAATAGTATGCATTACAATTCGAACAACAAAGGAACAAAAGATTTTTTTTAAAAGCCCTGACCCGGTTGTGTCTGCAAAAACCTGACAAAGTGGTCGATGTAGTCTGTCTGATTTCACACAAGGAATGTCATGATTTCTTACAGTCACATGTAATACTGATTAGAGATCGACCGATAATCCGTTTTCCGATATTTTTTCTCGATATTTAAGCATGTTTCCATAATCGGATATCGGTTTTGGAATATCGGATCCACCGAAAATGATGCCATCTTGTGGGCGTTTTGAGAATTATGTGCAAATGTACAAATTAGATGTGCTACATAAATGCTTGATATGTAGTTTAAGCAGCTTGGTGCTAAGAAATAGAGACAAAATCACAGAGTCACATGTTCTGTTTATCTCATTGAAGCTTTTACTTTAAAAAAATGTAAAAAATAAATAAATAAAAAACACACTTGAGTAACAGTGCACTTTATTTTTTATTTATTGCACTCGTTCAGACCCCTCTATTTATTGGTGTATGAATAAGAGTTTTGTTTTGTATGCAAGGAGGAAGTGAAATTGACAAAATTGTTATAAATAAAATTGTTCGTTCAGTTCAGTGGTGGTGTTATCACTGTGTCAAAAACAGAAGTAAAACAATAAATGAGTATAGGTTATCAGGCACATAAACATGCAGATAATCGGTTATTTAAAAAATCAATATCGGTCGATCTCTAATACTGATGCTCCTGCACCATCACATAATCACAAAACGGAGAAGAGCTGTTTTAAAAGACATTAACCATAATAAACTTAGTCAACAGTACTGAGTGAATTAGTCAGTGATTATTTCCTCACTGAAGTAAGCACAAACAGTGATTAGTTAAGTGAAGTGACAACCATGAAGCTAGTGACTTTTACCTAGGTGATGAGACAGAGATTGATGTGGAGGATTCGGAATAATCAAAGTGAGAACTCATTTCCCCATTGTAAACATCTGTAACATCTATCAGTAATGTTGTTTTTCCATAAGTAGAGTAGATACAAACACACAACATTCAGTAGCTGGAGCACCTGTCAGTGGAAATGCAATAAATATAAAAAGGCTATAACTGTACTTCTTGTTAAGAAAGATCGCAGTGTCCCAAAACTATATATAACATTTTTAAAGATTTAAATCCTAGGTCTACAATTAGTCTTGCACCTTGAGGCCTCCTAATTTGCAAGTCGCTTTGGATAAAAGCGTCTGCTAAATGAATAAATGTAAATGTAAATCAGGCTTTGTAAATGACAACGCTAGTGAACATCGGCAACTACGTCAAACAAAGAGTGAATGTCATGCAAAATGGAAATTATGTGAAGCAACGAAACAATACATGGGACTACGTTCGTTTTTCACAAAAGCCGGACAGTCTGCTTTTTCACATCTTAGCCTCATTGCGTACACAGTGCTAGAGAACAATGCAGGGAGAAAGAACGAGTAGAGTAGAAAGAGTAGACAGTGAAATACTCTGCACCTTTGTGTACTCGAGCAAATTGCTGAGAAACAGGATTGTCTAAGAGGCACTTGGGCTCGACCTTGACTCCTGCTGCTATCAGGTTTACAGCACAAAATGAGCGTACATTCCTTCAACCTGCTATGTTTAAATGTCTGGCAGGCTGAGATGAAAAAAAAAACAAAACAAAACAAAACACGGTGCTCCTGTTACATTCCATTGTAGCGGTTACATTTGACATTACAGTGGATCAATCTTCTGTCCAAAATGATTTTTTTTTTTAGGTCTTTAGAAGTACAAAACTAACAGTGAAACCCAGAGTGTGGCACTCTAACAGATTTATATTTGGTTTCCTGGAATTAGAGGTAGCAAATAACTGTACTTAATATACAGTTAATATGCTTGAGTATCATTTGAGCGAATCTGTATGTTATCTGAATGAAAATGAAAACGAATAATTGTACTCTTGCTCAAATATATCTCCATGACAACATAACGATTAATCACACTCCTGTGGATTTTAACTTCATTTATATTTTTGATTTTCAATGACTCCAAATTAGTCTCGCTCAATCATACAGTACATTGATGTTACTTTAATGAACCTGACGTAAGGAAAAGAGGTTGTTGGCTTTACTTTAGTTTTATATAAATCAAGTAAGAAAATTGCTAGCCATGCCCCAAACCTTCATATTAGTATCCATTCCTATACATTCCTATAAATACAGCTTAATTTTTGCAACAAGCTTATCCTGACCTTCACTTAATATAATATAACTCCTCCCCCGTGAAGCTTCATCTGTTTCAGTTCCCAGGCATGAGCTATCTAAAGCTCAGTAGAATATAAAGCTGTGATCCCATACATTCACATGGGAAGACTTTAAATAGGTTTGGGAATAGACTGTGCATGTATGTATAATGTCATGTAATAATGTTATGGCCCACTTGACCTGGGCTGATGTGGACAGATATGCCTTTTGCTTCTCTAAAATTCAGTTGCTGAAGTTTCCTCTGGCAAGCTATCTTTAAAAAAAAAAAGTGTATTTTGTGAAATCAGCCACAGCGGGAGGGCGTTTTAAAGTTAGGTATTCTTTCCATGATTCTCCTAATGACATAATGCCTGTAATTTATGCATTTTATGGCAGGGGTTATTAAAAGGTTTGCAGCCAGGGCAGCCCCGCTTTGGCTGCAGGGAAAAAATGACATGAGCTCCTCAGTACAGATTTATTTTATGAACTATTAAAAAAATAAAAAAATAAAAAAAAATAAAAAAAAAAGCCTTATTCTTCAGATGTGTACAGTAATTTTCCGGCTATTTATTGGAGTCATGAAGCTTTCCGTTTAAGTCAAAGTTGACATTATTCATAGGCTTACCTGTTTATGTTTGAATAAGGTTTGAATTTAAACCCGAATAAAGTAACCAGCCAAAACGCACTCGGTAATAAATACAACTTTGATAAATGGTAGGTTCTGATTTCCACCTCCGTAAAAAAAAAAAAAATTTTAAATTTAAAAGTTTTAAAAAAATCACAGAGCCCTTGGCCATCTTTCATGGACCCCACTTTAAGAACCATTGATTTATTGTATTACGCTCTTTAGCATTCTGTTATATATAATATCTGTTAGATAGTAGATTTTCATTACACGAATAAGTCTTTTCTAGAAAGAAATCTTACTTTTTTCCTGCATAAAAAAATAAAACATCCTCACAGTAAGTATAGACAAAAGGCTTGGTATAAACTTGGTATGTATGAGAAGTGACTCAGACATGATTCCTGAGTCACAGCCAGCTGATCCCATTGCATACAATACTGTCAGAAGGCCATGATGTCACCCTCTCAGCACTCGGCAAAAAAACATGCGTTGGATTTATTTACATAAATTGTATGCACTGTATACACTTTTTTGATGCAATGAGAACTCCAGTATTTTGTCATGTCAAATGTTAAAGTGTGTCTTGTGAGATAAACTGAAGAGATTGTGGGCCCTTGTTTAAACTGAAATGTCCAACTTGTACAAGGGCAGATAATAAACTACAGCAATAACCCTGACTGAGCACATATCCTGAGCTGTTATGGCTCCACTAAGAGCAGTTCGTGTTGTGTCTTGCACCTTAATGTGGTCCAAACAGTAAGGACAATCTCAGATTTCAAACCATGTTGAAAGGATGAAAATAACACCAGGACTCTGTACCCCAGTAATTTTCAATGACTCTGTGAAACTTTCATATCAGTCAAGTATTTTGTGGTTTTATCACAAACGTCAGTGCACCTATACTCTCATGCTCAACCTCACCCGATACCTCATGTCTACTCTACTCTTGTAAAAGCCGTAGTTTTAAAACAGCTCATTGTGGTGCTCTGGTTGGAATAACAGCAGAAAATATAGGCAGTGGAGCAGAATGTGCATCTACAGGACATGGGCACCTGGGAGACTTCCAGCAGGCCACCAAAGAGGAGGCGCAAAAGCGATCCGTTTTGAAAAAAATGTGCTGGCATTGCAGAAACGACAAATACTGGATTAGCATAGCCACAAACGTGGCACTTTTGTGCGGGCACATGGTTTTTCGTGCCAGTTTCGTGCAGCAGGTTAGACTGCAATGGTATGGAGGGAAACATGCGTCATCCATCTTTTTGAACTTTCCAGTTGTTGTCATTTTTGTTAATCCTGTACTTGTTTACTGTGAAATAAAGCACTATGGTGCAACATACAATGCAATAGATGAGCTTTGTGTGTATCACACTATACAACACACGCAGAATTACACGCAAGGCAAATAGCACAAGTGCATACGGTATAGCAATGTATAAATCTTTACACAAGTACAGCACAGTGGAGCCTCTAAGGTGACATGGTGGTTATTTTTGGCCATGAGTTAATATTTCAAGGCCAAACGTATCTCATGACTGTGAATTTTCACGTTGTTGTCATGAGATATCAAAACTGTGGTCATCAACCTCTACGCGTTCAATCTGCAAAGTGGAAAACAAAAACAGGGACAACTCCCTGTTCTTCTTTTGCTAGCGACAAGTTTGCCAGCTAACTGTTATATATTTGATAATATATTTACCAGATCAAGCAGTTATAGATTTAACAAGCGAATATGTCTATATGTTGATTGATCTAAAGCAAATACTAGTTTATCTACTGTAGTATAACTGATTCAAAAGTAAAGAAGCACTACTTTGTTTACTGTTGATGCCGTGAGCAGCCATGTTGATTTGACGTCACGTGCTGGACTGACTCAGGGTTGAGGAGACCTTCCCGACTTTCCAGGTAGAGATTCTCAGTTGAGGGGGTGTTCCCTTTGGTCTTTGGTTACAGGCGGAGTTTGGAAATTCTAAGTTACGAGTTTTACTCATTTGCTACGTTAATTGTTTGGTGGGAAATTCTGTTCGCTTTGAGAATTTGCTTAATGTTTTGTTGGCTAATGGTCTCTCATGTCACAGCAACACCAGTGACTTTATCATGACTTTATACATCATTCCAAGATTGGTAAAGTGTACTGTTATCAGTCATCTCTATACTTGGGTTCCACAGGCCACAATTCAATTGATTTCTCTGTATTTTTATGAAACTAAAATATTTTGCAGGATCAGAAAATGAAAACTCGTGCCATTAATACATTAATTCATGACCACAAGAAACACAGCGCATGGCCTCCGAAAGCATAACCGGTGGCTTCAAGATATTCATTAAAAAAATGATGTTTCCATGTCACCTCTGCAACTGATATACACGATTTTGCTATGATGGCTTAGGACTGCAATTGACATGAACACTTCTGTACTCTAGTTTCCTGGTAATGAATTTCCTGGTTACACAATTGCACTATTTGATCATGGAGTAAACAAACCTAGAATGTAATGTTTTATAATCACACTAACCCACATAGTTGCCACATGGGGAAGGGTTCCCTCGAGTCTGGTTCCTCTCATAGTTTCTTCCTCATATCGTCTTGAGTTTTTTCCTTGCCACCATCGCTTCTGGCTTGCACATTCTAGACAATTTATCAATTTAACATGTATATCCTGAATTTAGATATTTCTGTAAAGCTGCTTTGTGACAAGGTCCAAGTGCTATACAAATAAAATTGAAATGAATTGCTCCTCTGTAGACAGTGCAACTGTGCTGTATAGGACAACAGGTCAGGAAGGGTGTAAACCAGAAAACTGAGCAGACTGTGCAAACACATGTGCTGTAAACCCTCATGTACAGAAGAATATTATTATGTAACAGTGTATTAAATATATATATATAAGTAAACTTAGCAAGAATGACTGAATAGAAGTCAATTCAATTTTATTTGTATAGCGCGTTTAACAATGGACACTGTCACAAAGGAGCATTACAGACGTAAACACATTCAGGACATACATTTTAAATGTACGAATGGATCTGTATTGAGCGAGCCAGAGGCGACGGTGGTGAGGGAAGAACTCCCTGAGATGACCTGAGGAAGAAACCTTGAGAGGAACCAGACTCAGAGGGAACCCGTCCTCATCTGGGTGACACAGAATAGCGCACTTGTAAATAAATCCCTTCTATAACTGTGTACTACATGGTACAAACACGCAACTGTGTAACCAGGAAATTCATAAGAGTTTTCACACAAAGTCTGTTCATGGCAACAGCAGTCCTAAAGCTTTTGAATTATGGTCCAAAACCTATCTTCATGGGTGTTTTTTTATTATTATTCAGTGTTTAATAGAAGTGTATTAGGCCCTAAGGCAGTTTTACAACTGTGTGCTTGTACAGTGTTTAATGTTTTGACCAGAGAGATCTTATCAGTAGACACAGCTGATTATCTTCCACACTCAGTTGTAATGGAGGCTTGGCTTGTTGCTTTCAAAACAAAACAAACCCCCCCATCCCACACACACACACACACACACACACAGTCTACAGGCTGTCACATTTGCCTCACTGTCAATACGGGCCTTCTAAACATACACACTGACATACACTTGTGTTGAAGCACATTACACCAGACCCTTCACTGTATTTCCTACTTCTTATTATTATTCTTTTAGATGCAACAAATGACCGTCATTGGTGTTGAACACGAAATAAAGGCCCAAATAATAAAAGGTCTGAGTGTAAGGTATGAGTCAGTGCACTCTGGGGAAGATGGAGAAGACGGAGAAGTAAAGTTCCACGTCGCAGTGAATATGAACAGTGTAACTCACCTCGTTGGGGTTGTCATAATACAGCGCGATAGAGCAGAGCTTAGGGGCGATGCTGCAGCTCTCAGTGAAAGCGGCTCCTCGGTCCCTATACGATCCCTTTATAAACTTGTACGCAATGGTAATCTTCTTGACCGGGGGAGATCCTGTCCGGATAACGATCTCAGAGAGCAGTCCGGAGTAAAACACGAACCCAGCAAGGGTCAGGATGAGACACACGACCAAAAACAAGATCAAAGATAAAATCACAAAGTCAGACATTGTTTCTGTTGAGAGAAATGACTTCGGTGTCTGATGCGTCAAGCAACGCTGTGTAAACTATCCTGAACAGCTACACACCAGACGAGCTCACTCAGCACTATGTTATATTTATATTAGATTATAGTATGTTAGGTTACGTTATGCCCTCCGAGGTTTTCCTCGAGCGAAATGGAGGTTGACTCCTAAACTGCTTCTTGTTGTTCATAAAGTGCACTAGTTAGGGTGTAGAAGCCACTCCGTAGCCCATATAGTGCACTAATATGAAGAGAGAGAGAGCTGTTTGGGATTTTGCCTTCACTCTTGGCGTTCTAGTGACAAAAAAAACCCATGCCTATTTCCTGCAACACAGCGTCTTTACTTCCTGGTTTGTACCATGTTTCTGTTTCGCAGGGGTGCTCAGAAACAAATGGCGCGTTATGGTACCCTCAAGGGGCAGCATTCCGGTAAACCGGTTAAACCGACTCCAAAGTAAATTGCTGTTTGAAGTAAATGTTCACACAGAACGCCTATTTATAGTCTCAGAGATCAAATCAAATTCTGAGTAGGTTAGTAGTTTCCTAACCGAAGCGCGCGGGGGGGGGGGGGGGGGGGGGGTATTCATCATGGGTGCACGTGATATACCCGGCTAAAAATTAGTTTATAACATTTGAGAAACTGTCATTTGTCGGTTTGTTCTAATTGCCCACAGACTGTTGTTTATTTACTTTGCTACCCATTTGTAAAATCTTTGAAAATGTTGATTTGGCTGTATTTACAAGCACAAGCATTTATTATGTCTTATAGTCATAATGGCTAAATTACATATGCATAAATGTAAAAATCTTAGATAACATGCTATTTTATTTCTTTTAAAAGGGAGAGGACTGTACACACACAAAAAGCAATTCAAACTGTCAGAGAAACACTGGGCATGATACTGGCATGTTTTTGGGAGGTGGGAGGAAACTGGAGAATCCAGATGAAACCCACAAGAACATGGAAAGAATATGCACAGACAGTAATCCAAGCTAAGGATCAAACTGGGTACCCTAGAGCTGTGAGGCGGTAACACTACCCATTGCACCATTGTGCCCACATGTACTGTAGCTCTTCGTATTTTATGCAGACTGCAAATTTATTTACTTCAAACTCTGAAAGATATATACTTATATAAAACTTACTTAGTTCAGTCAACATTTCAATTTCCCTAGCCAAAACAAATTTGTAATACCTAATTGAGCACACAAAGGCCTTGGGAATTAGGTGATGAGTGGAATCGGTGTGTTAAATGAGCGAGAATGTCTGGCACCGCAGCTCAAGGGGGTGCACAAAACCCAGTTAATAA